>NC_056728.1:1443364366-1443396866 GCF_019279795.1 Protopterus annectens
CCACTTTGATTGAAGGAATCTGGTTAATGGCCCCATGCATAACACATTTTCACCTTTACATGTTTAAATGTTGGCTTTACAGCACAGTGACATTCATTCCACAAGGAAATGATATGTGCTATAGTCGAACATGAACTGGGAATGCCTTTACGTTAGGTGGATGCTCTAACCACTACACTATTGGTGTTCTGCTTCATTTATATGTATACCAGTGGTTCATATCCCCCCGAACGCACACCTCAATGCTTCACTTACACAGCAGGCATCCATTCTCCTGCTGGGAAAACCACAGTACTACACATGCGCCACTCCCTATTCCCTACTGCTCTGGACCCATGCTGCATGTTTATTCACTCCGAGGATATTCAGAACTCCAAAGCTTATAGTCCTGGCGCATACATGTGCTTGATTGTCAGGGTGTTCATGTGGTCATCCGGGTTTAGTCTTATCTGACTGGAGACTGGAATAGCCCTATACCTGTTTGAAAGTCAGAATTAGCATGTGGACAGAGTTAGTCCCAATTTTACCATTCTACCTGTGCTTACAGACGCAGGGCTTTGCCCACCTCTGCCCAGCTTATTATGTCGGCACTACATAATATGGGGTGGGGGGATTCCACTGTTGTTTCCCTTCACATTCGTTACAACTGCTTTATTGTGTTATTGTGACCATGTATATATATATATATATATATATATATATATATATATATATATATATATATATATATATATATATATATATACATACACATACATATACACCTACATACTTATTTACATTTCCCATACTATTGAATGTCTGCCGCGCATCCCCACTGGCTTTACCTCCCTATATCTGACAGACATTATTCTGGCCATCACATAAAATTAGCGGCCCTTGCATGTCTTGGACCCAGAAACAGACACACCTTAGTCATCGGTTTGACCACTGCCCCATCCATGGTACATTCTGCATGGATGGTAGCTAGGATATATGACTTCACTACAGGTATTCAACAGTACTGGCAACAAATGTGACAGTTGGTTGGTGTACATATGTGTACGGACCTCTCAATCACTCAGGGACTAATTTCAACAGTAACAGGGACAAGGCAAGGACAAATCAGGGATAATTACAGACACTTTTACAATATTAGTACTATTAACTTTAAACGTGTTGACAGATTCAGAGCACATGTATTAATACTTACTTTCTGAAGTAAAAGACGTCTATTACTCTTAATTATTGTCATTATTCATTCAGTGTAATTCAACACCTTTCTTCCAAAGGTCACTGGATTTAGGGGGGCTTAAGAGGCTGGCCAGTTATTGTGCAAATGCTCTGACCATTGGTAGGGTTGCCACATTTTCATATGGCCAGGATGGGATATATTCGGGACACACCAGATTTTTCAGGACAACGCATGCCCACGGTCAGTACAGGGTTTAGAACTTTACTTATTTTCCTAGATGAGAGCTTATTCTTGTAGCAGTTTAGTTGCTTATTCTGTTTCTTGTAAGATTTACATATTTTACATATAGAAATAACTGTTTTAGGCAACTGTTACATGAAATATGGTACATAATTATTTCCTACAATCACAGGACATTTGCCATTGTATTATTTTTGGTCAGGACACACCTACCCAAATAGGTACTGTACCTGACAAAGTGGGACAGGAGGTACCCTGCTTATGTCAATGCCTTAATTACCCTATATCCAACTGCCATTATGCGAATGTGTAAAGTATATATTCTCAATAATTCATGTGGGGAGCTGTACATCACGGTCAAGTGTTTAATCCCGGGTAGTAGGTTCTGCATGACAGGCTGGAGTCTGAGCAGTCTCGTGAACCAGTACTGCACATACAACTTGTATTCAGATGTCTACAGGGCTGGACATCATGTCATGATACCAAGTCTGATGTTTACACAGAATACTTATCCCATGAGGGATATCCAAAAATTGAATAAGACAATAACCTTCGATCTTTTTGGATTTACGAAAACGTGATAGGGTTTTACATGCAAGGGATACATAGTTTGCAATCCTGACACTGCCAAGGGTGAGACTGCCTACTAGATATGAGTAGTGGTCACTATGTGCAGATATGGCTGTGCCAAGCTAGCAGCCCGAGTATGGCTGGATTTGGTGGATGTTCAGGAATGGGGGGGGGGGGGTTGTGTGCTGTAGAGGGGATGATGGGTATTCAATTATGCATCCAGGTATGTTGTAGTTGGATGGCTCAGTTCAGTCAAGACCATTATGTGGGTATGTGCCGGTGACGTTTCTTTACATGTGTATCGCACATTTTAATATTCATATGTTTGTGGGATTGTGTTCTACAATATGGCCTGTCAGGTTGTATTGTGGATGTGTATGTTTGTTCTTTGTGTTTCTTTCTGATTCACCCACTGCTCCCTCATACACCTCCAGTTCACCTATTGTGTATCCAACACTGTCTCCCCTTTGCAAATTATTACATTACCCGTCCCCCCAACACCCATATTCCACACACTCCATCCATCCCTTCTCTGGTTGATGGCCCATGGCACGGTAAAGGGAACACATTGCATACACTACATACCTCTGGTACCTATATGGTTGTGAGGACTACCCTAGCATTTTTCACCTTCCACATGCTGTACATCATGCACATAGGTACACGCAAATACTTATCTTTCATGACATGGTAGGTAGACCGGGGTAATACCCGTTCATCTTTGGCCCATCCTGACAAGGATGGCTTGGACCACAAATGGGCAGATTTTGGGCGAATGCTCTGACCATTGGTAGGGTTGCCACCTTTTCGTATGGCCAGGATGGGATATATTTGGGACACACATCAGATTTTACAGGCCAACACATACCCACGGTCAGTACAACGGACAGTAATTTTGTTTTATGCCTAAATGTCAGCTTATTGTTGTAGCTGTTTAGCTGCTTCTTCTGTTTCATTTACTTGCTTATTCTATTTCTTGTAACATGTAGGTATGTTGCATATGGAAATAACTATTGTATGTGACTATTACATAAGATGTGGGACATAATTATGTCCTACAGTCGCAGGATATTTTACATTTATAATGGTTATGTTATGGACACAACTGCCCAGAGGGGGACTGTCCCTCACAATGTGGGGCAGGTTGTAACCCTGACCATTGAGCTAGACTTAGCTATTGGCGGCGTGCTAACACGATGTGTTTTGCTTCCACTTGGAATAACTATCGACACTACAATAGAATACAGGCACAGGCTTTTAAATGTCATTTGTTCGAGGGATGGGGACTCAATATTCAGCTACATGCATTTGTGTTTGCTTCCTATTTCTGTGTTCGCAAAACTGTCTTGCATGCTTTGCATACATTTCAGTATCCATGGACACTGACAGGTGTGATTACTATTGGAGGCAGGCTGTAATATTCAGCATTTTAGGTTGCACGTAAACAGCCGACATGTCCACGCCTCCATGTGGCGCTTTGATACGCCCCATGCACTCGCGCACGTTTCCTATGCACATGGATGTGGCGGCAGCGCGCCTTCATTAATATGCATATGGTGCTACTGCGCCATCTCTACGCCGCATGGTCGGTGCAAGCCTAACGCTGTCCTTGCGCCGAGCTTCATGAATCCCCGGGTATGTTTTTGGTACTCATTACAATACTTCAGTTATATTTTACAGAAGGTTTGTTGATGATGTCATACTTTTTTTGGAAGGGTGACAAGCAACAGTTGAATGTGTTCTTGGACTATTTGAATAGTACTACCTCCTTTCTAAGGTTCACTTCTTCTGTATCTTTGGAAGAAGTGGTTATTTTTGGATGTTAAGACTAATAAGGAAGCTACAGGTAATTTTACAACTAGGCTATTTAGAATATCTTGTAGACAGAACATATTATTACAGCGTAATAGCATGCATCCGACACGTGTATAGGAATGTCTTGAAGGGACAAGGGATAAGGATGTCAAGATTGAATAACACTGAAGAATGTTTTCTAGCAGACTTGGGTACACTTTTGAATGAGTTCCTGACTAGAGGCTATAGCAATGTTGAAGTGGACACAATGGCAAAAGAAGTCATGAATCTTTGGACGGGGAAAGCTAAGCCATACTTTTCTGAAGATGGTGACTATTTTGACGGGGGACCATGTCCACAGAGAGGTGGACGTATCCCCCTGACCCTGCCATTTGCTAGTGACATCAAGCAAGTCAATGATGTTATCTATTCTAATTGGGGCATTCTTACCTCAGACTCTTGTATTAGAGACTTGGTAGGTGAGAAACCCCTTATTAGTTATAAAAATAAAAAATCTTTGAAACAATGTCTCTGTTATAGAGACAGTTACAGTGAGTTCCCCCGATCACAGTCTTTTACAGGGACTCATCCCTGTGGCAGTTGTAGATATTGTGTTCATATAGATGGTACTAATGAATTCATACACTCTGTCTCTGGACAAACTTTTTTCTTTAAAGTTAATGCTAATTTTAAGACCAAAAACCTGATTTATTTAGCTACCTGCAAAGATTGCAACAGTTACTGTATAGGGAAAACTAATAGAATGCTCTTTGAGAGGATGCGTGAGCATCTTTATGCCATAAAAAAGTGTGATACTACAAATGCTTTAGCTAAACATGCTAGAATCGGACTTGCAACATAGTTTTGTTTTTAAATTAATGGAGGCAGTGTTTAACAATCTCAGAGGTGGGGATTTAAAGAATTATACTGAACAGAGAGAACTTCAGTGGATTTTGAGGTTTGGTGCTGAAAGGAATCCTGGCCTCAATGACAGGGTTTCTTTAAAACCCATTCTAAAATGAAAGGATTTAGTTAAGTGATAATTGCTCATTTTAATAATTGACAACTGCTGTTTTACTATATAAATGTGTTTTGCTCTGATGTTATTTGCCTGAAGAAACACTTTGGTGCGAAAGCACTCACCATTTGTTGTCAAGGTTTGTTTTTATTGAAAGAATTGTGCTACAGCTTTGTCTTCTGGGATTCCTTCTACTTTTTTACTTGAGATATATAAATATATATATATATATATATATATATATATATATATATATATATATATATACACATATATATATATATATATATATATATATATATATATATATATACACCCTGGTGGACGTCCAACATCAACAAACTTTACAACAAACACAAAAAGACAAAAAGTTGCTGTCTAAGAAAACTAAGGCGAGACCCCAGCAATTGAAAAGCACCATCCTCAGCCTCAACAGGCAAATAAGACAACATGTGAAATCCTGTAAGGGTAACTTTGAGAAAAATTTGGCAATCACAGCCAATGATAACCATAAGGCCATTTACAGCTACATATGTAGCTTAAAAGTTAGGACCCAAGCATGTGCTGAACTAGTGACTAATGGTATCACACACACTGATCATGCAGGCCTATATTATAACATCGAAGTCTTACAACTTCAAATGTTATAATATCGAACCCATTAGAGCAAAATACCAGAAAACCAAACAGTCAGAATAGCAAATTTTTTCCCGGGGAAAAAATTTGCTGTTCCGACAAACATACACACAACACAAGCACACCAAAATAAATAATGCACATAAATACACTTCAAAAAACCCTACACTAAACCATACATACACCACTAGCTATCCATTTACCTTAACCCAAACCTAACCCTAAGGTCCCTAACTATCGCACACTCACATTACCCGCTCCCTAACCCTAAAGTCCCTATCGCGTACTCACCTTACCAACTCCCTAACCTTAAGATCCCTATAGCACAATCACCTTCGTTCGCACACTTACCTTAACCCAGTCTGTAACCTCCGCTCCACAGTTGAGGAAATAGCAAAGCTGCAGAAACGGCCCACTGAATACTTTCCCTAGGAAAGTATTTGGTGTTCTGCAACTTCGCTATTTCCAGCATTCACCCTAATGGGTTTGATATTATAACATTCGAAGTTGTAAGACTTCGATGTTATAATATAGACCCAATCCTGCAAAGAGAGCAAAACCTTCTAGTGGACAGAATTGGTTAAAACTTCATTCCCTTATCACCTCCAAACTTATCACAAACCTTGCCCCCAACTCCCCCCACACCCAACATATCTGAAGAGCAGGTCATTAAAGCCTTGTCTAAGGCAAAATACACAGCCTTTATGGGAACAGAAGGCATCCCAGGCTGTCTTCTAAACAGACTAAAACATGAACTAGCATCACCATTAAGTACCATATTCAATTACAGCCTAACCACTGGCTTTGTTCCTGCAGAATGGAGAACAGCAGCAGTAGCTATTCCCCTTTGCCCTCTACAAAGGTGGCTTAGCAACAGACCCTGACCCATAAGTCTGACCAGTCTTATCTGTAAAGCCATGGAATGTATCATCATGGACCTCATAAATAAAGACATAGGTGACCTCCAAATCCTGTATCCGACCCAATCTGGCTTCATCAAGAGCAGATCCTGCCTGTTAAACCTGGTGGATTTTTTCAAAAATGTGATCAGGGCCATTGATGAGGCAAATCTGTGCACACAGCATACCTCGATTTGGCAAAGGTCTATGACACAATCCCACACTCAGGCATTACCAATAAACTTATCAAACTGAATGTAAACCCCTTTGTTTTAAGATGCATTGCCAACTGGCTCACAAACCAGTCACACAATATTAAAATGGTGGTTCCACACAAACAGTAGACCTGTCATCAGTGAGGAGCCACAAGGGTCAGGTCTGGGTCCCCTACTGTTTGGTATATACTTCTCAGAAGTTCATGCCAAAACTAAGGGGCTGTGGCTGGCCAAATTTACGGATCACTGCAAATTGAGTGCAATTATTGAAGCCTCAAATGATGTCAGTATACTTCAGGAGGGTCTTACACAAACCAATGACTGGTGTCTTAGTCACGGTGCAAAAAATGCATCATCATTCCATTCAGTAAAAAACAATGTCTGTTCACACTATCAGATTAACAATACCCTATGTACCTACGAAGTGGTAAGAGATTGTTGGTCACAAGTAGACTGTGACCTTAACTTTGACCACCATGTGTCTACTGTAGTAAGGAAGGGTTTCTCTGTAGCACACTTGATTAGCAAAGGCATCACCTCTAGTTCAAAGGAGGTTAAAATCTCACTATACTTGTCACTAATCAGGTCCATAACTGAGTATAACTCCCCTTTCAGCATGTACAGTACAAAGCACCTGCAGCAACTGGAGAGAAATCAGCCATTTTGAAGATGATCAAGGGAAGACAGCATGTGCCTTACACAGACCGACTAAAGTCCCTGTCACTATACTCAGTATAATATAGACTTCTTAGTGGAGACTTATGCCTGTCTTAGGGAGGAATCTGCAATCCAAACCTAACAAATTTGCTGCACATCTGTATATTAAATGGGACTAGAGCTACATGTTCCAAGGACTTAAATATGAACTGTGATTTGAATAGGACATGCTGGAGGGACAGATTTGTCTCAGAGTGACTGCCTCATCTTTGGAATAGGCTGCCAATTCATGTCAAGCAGAGTACCTCTTTGACATTGTTCAAAAGGAACCTGGATGAGTGGACAGGACACTGTAAATTCTTACCAGGCATAGCACCCACAACTCTCCTGGATATGGGCAGTCACTAATAAATACAGTCCTGGGTATTGACTAGAGTATCTGTGGTATTACATTGGGATGAAACAGTTATGTTTATAATGACCTTTGGGTCGATAACCTAGTAACCTCCTATGATCCTATGAAAGGTCTGAAGATCTTGGCAGTAGAAACACTTGCTTAATCAGCTAAGTTGGAGCTGACTAATGGTTTGTGTGAATTGAAGGTGCCCTTAAGCTTTGGAAGCTATCTTGCTCTTATATCTTGTGCAATATATAACCCATAGCTGGAGGAGTGGCCATCATGTTCTATAACCATATAACTGTAACTCCCCTAGCTATCCCCACCCCCTCAGCTTCTCCAACCAAACTTCTAGTTGCCAGCTGCAAAATTAATGACCACAATCTAATCACTATAGCTGCACTCTACATACTCCCAGGGGAAAATATCCCAGTACTAGAGAATATTCTCTTCTGGCTTACACAATACTCAACTAGTGAAACCACTGTCCTGGGAGATGCTAACATTAATTGGCTATCTGTCTCCTCTGATAGTCCTAGTGCATATATTAATTTACATGATTTCTCCCAATTAATCACCACTCCTACTCACACTAACAAACTTACAAACTCCATCTCTCTTCTTGACTGGATACTTGTGTCTAATTCTCAAAAATATCACTTCCTTGAAACTCTGCCTGACTCCCTCAGTGATCATTGTCCAGTCAAATTTCTCAGAGTTTATCCACACTATAATAGATCACATAGGTCAACACATAGTGTTGCAAACTCTCTAACTTTCAATCAGACATCTTAAATACCCATCTCTCAGCAATAAACTGGTCCTTCCTCAAGCATGTATCACTTGACGATGCTGTACTTAAATTCAGTTTTGTATTCCTTAACATTCTCAACTCTCTATTCCCCTTACATACAGTTTGAGCCAAATCAATAATATCTTCCTGGCTTACTCTAACTACATGTACATTAATGCAAAAAAGAGGAAAGCTTGGAGAATCTAGTCCAAAACAAAACTCCCTTTCCAGCTCCAGCACTATAAAGAACTATGCAACCTTACAAAAAACATTTCAACAATGAGAAAAACTTGTATAGCAATCCCCCACCCTCACTCTCATCTAACCCAACAAAATTCTGGTACTGTATCAACCCAAATTCTGCACCCAGGTACCCCTCATTTCCCAATCCACGTCCAAACAATACTCCCTAAAAAACAGCATCAAACTTCAGTTCTTGCTTCATTGACACCATCAGCAAACTATCACTCCAAACCAGCTCTAGCACTAATGTTAACATCTCTCCTGACCCTCCAACATCTCCTTATCTCAGGCCTTGTCTCTGAAAACAGTCACTATTGACTATATTAAATCTGTGATTCTGAAATTAAAACCTTGCTCTTCTTCTGTTGATAATCTCCCACCACTCTTTCTTCAGAAGGCAGCAAACTCTCTTGCCGTCCCCATCTCCATACTCATCAACCACTCTATCACTGAATCCAAAGTTCCCACAATCGTGAAATAATTCTAACTATACCCATTCATAATGGAGGTAACTCCTCTAAATTTGCCAACTTCAGGCCAGTTGCTATTCTATTCCCTCTTAAATGTGTTCACAAGCAAATGCTCCACTACCTCATACAACAAAACTTACTTACCCCTGTATAACATGGCCTTTGCCCAAAATATAGCACCTCAACTGACCTCATACCCTTCTTAAACACTATATCCTAAGCCAGAGACAATAATAAACTCATCTCTTGCCTATTCCTTGATCTGTCAAAAGCATTCCACATTGTATCTTGCCCTCTGCTTTTAGACAAACTCTCTGGACTTAAGCTGTCTTCTGCAACTATTTCCAGGTTTGCTAGTTACCTCTATGATCAACTTCAGTCTGTAAAATGACTCTCTACAACATCCCCTGCCCTTCCTATCATGATGGGTGCACCTCAAGGATCTATCCTTGGGCCATTGCTATTTAACCTTTTTAACAATCATTTACTTCCTTTCCTCAGTCATCTCTCATGCAATATGTAGATGACTCCACTGTCATCAGCATAGCAGACTCCCTCTCAGACCTAAATACTCAGCTGATTTTAAATCCAAAAAAAACCCTAAACTCCTGCTTTTCACTCCCAAAACTATGAACCATCTAAAATCCTCCTTCTCTATCTCTTCCCTTAACAATACGCATATCTCTGGCTGAGTCACACACCTAGCTTCTGGGTGTCATCATCAATGACCAAGTCAAATTTGATCTGCATATCTCCAGCAACATCAAGAAAACACACCAAAAACTTGATCTTCTGTATAGAAACAAAAAACTTCTCTCCAACAGATCAAAAATCTTCCTATCCCATACATACCTCCTTCCAAGCCTATTCTGTGGCTTGCAAATCCTCACTAACCTTCAGACCACTGTCCTATCAAATCTAGAATCCACGTGCAACAAAATAGCAAGATTCGCTGCAGATCATACTTGCCAATCTCACTGCTGTCTTGCCCTTAAAAGCTTAAACCGGCTAGAATTTCCCCATCAACTGCTTCTCTCTCAGCGTCAGATCATACATTCTATAATTAACCAGTCCTCCTTCTGTCCAGACATTGCCTTTCTTGTCTCTCTCTATATCCCTCCAAAGTCTATCCAAAGCTCTGAACAAAACCTCCTCCAGATCTACAAACCCAAAAGCAAAATGGGGCAAAACATATACAGCTACTCTCCTGCCCAATCTTGGAAAAAACTTCCTCTAGATAGCAAGAATATTAAGCACCCACAAAAATTCAAGATTGCTACCAAAACTTTTCTAAACAGTACATGGAACTGTCACTATAATTACTCTCCATGACAGTTCCACCTACAACTCTCATCCTCTCTTTCACCAACCCCCCATCCCCCTTATTTCCTCTGATGTCTCCTCTCTGGCTGCACTTTAACTTTTCTGCTACTACTTCTCTAATGAAACCTACAACTTATTATTTCAGTTCTACCTAAGTAAACCTCATATCATCCATTCCTATTACTGTAAGGGTATTTCTCATACATCTAATTGACCCATAATTACAGAGATGTACTGCTTGATTCAGTAGTTTAAGTCTGTATATAATTTCTATATGCAAATAATAAATGCCATGATTTGCTTTATGCTTTCTATATCTTAGTGTATCATTATATTTACTGCTCTTATATGTTTGTAATACTTGATGAGCTTCTCTCACCTCCCCCCTGGGCCTCTGCTGAAAAAGGGCTTTGGCTCACTTGGATTAACCCGGTCAACAAATGTCAAATAATAATAAAAAAATAAGGCTACTGCATCAGTGATCATTCAATCATCGACTGGTATGGTAAGTTTACATATGCAACGGTACTTTATTTTATTTAAGAGGAGGCACAACTCCCTGGCGGAAGGTGTAGGAGACTGCCAATTACTTAAAATAATGTCTGAATTGCCTTTCAGTCTGCAACCCTTGACCAAACCAGTTTCACTTAAGTTGAAAATAATGTGGTCAGCCATATTAATATTCACTGTAAAAAACATCCATGTGTTTAAGTTACCTAAGACTTGTGTGCATATGTGACAATAAAGTAATTTAATTGCAGTGTCTTGTTTCATTCAATAAATTTTATCATCGACTTTATGAATTTTGACAAACTGCACTAGGAGAGGAATGACAATAATGTGCTACTAAATTATATGAATTAAATTTTAATCTTACATAAAATTCAAATATTTTATAGAGACATAAAATTCAGAAAAAAATGAGTTTCAAAATATTCTGTAGACATGATAACAGTGGATGCTGTGCTATCACATGACTAAACTAAGGGTTAGTGAATGTGAATGCAGGCAGTATAAAAAATAAAAAAAGAAATGTTGTGGAGCTTGTAAAGGGTTGTAGAAACCATTCTGATGTAGCAAGTTAGATTTTATTGTACTGTGTCATTTACTATCAAGGGATAATTAACACAGAAAAAAATGAAAATTACTTTTACCATTAATTAATAAAAGTCTAATTGGAATGACACATAGTTCTAGATGCACTCAATTAAAAAGGTAGCTAATTACATTTGTATTTAGTGTCTTTAGCACAGCTACTCAGCTATTAACAGTCTCTTGAAACATTTCTCACCAGATTTTGACTTAGCTATTACTTTATGCTCAGTCCCATTTAATTAGTTTCCTCAACTTCTGACGAATCTGACAGCAGATGCTGTTTTGTATGCAAACAGAAACAGAGCAATTCATTTTCAGTAGATATTTGATACACACCTGACTGCTTTTCTTACCTCCTCCCATTAAACTACCCTGAGTTATATCTATTTAATGTGTTCTTAAAAATATTTTTATATAGTACTGAGAACATTTGAGGTTTCATTCCTGATACACTACTTCAACAAATAGGTAACCAGCAAGAATAGAAGATTTGCATCAGTGTAAACTTTCTTACAGAAGGACACAGGGCCTTGTTTATTTAAACAAAAGTAAGTACAGCATTTCCTAAGTTCAGATGCTGTAGAGGCCTAAACTCCTCACCCACACACAGGTGTGGATACACACACCTATGCACATATCTAGACACATGCAGACATGCACACACACATGCACAAACTTACATGGAGGCCTTTGGACATTCATTCTTCGACTATACATTTAGAAGGGAAATATGAATTTCATGCTTTACATATCAAATAATATGTTGCATACATCTTTAAAAATGAAATAGAACTTGCTGGGACACATGCATTTGTCTATAGATGCCTGGGTGTGTAGGGAGATGGAGCTGAGAAGTAAGGTTTGCAAGTAGGGAAGATGGTAGAGGGGGAGAGGCCTAAAGAGAAGTATTATGCCAGAGTTTATGAATCAGAATAGGCAGGAAGTGAGGTAGCCAAAGAAAGGGAGTTGGTATATAAATGTTGAGGGAAGGGGGCACTGATCTCTTTGCTGTGAGTGTTTGGAGCTCAAATCTGGCATCATTAACCAGCATCCAACTGACCAGGGAGTGGGAGCTATCATGCAAGTACCTGCGTTTGGAAGACTGTTGTTATGTCTGGTTTGAACTGATTCCATTATGTATAAAAAGAGGAAAGGACCAGTGTGTTGAGGTAATTTTTCATATTGGGAAAGGTGGGGGTGGTAAAGTAGGATGGAGATGCTGGTTAGGAGTGGAGTAGGGTGGCTGATGTCACAGGTAATGCCCCTGGGTGGTGAGCTAATGGGAGAGGCCTATTGTCTGTGTGAGTGAGCATATTCTCTGGGCTCTGAACTGTCATGCTGCTTCCAGGTCATGTTCCAGTAGGAAGGCAGACAGTCTGGGAGGCAGATCAGTTAATGATAGTGGTTATTGGTGAGGTCTGTCCCTCATGTTGGGTGCTGCTAAATTAGCAGAGCTTTCATTTGCTAGATTGCTGATCAGATTCTGCTGTTCAGTTGAGCAAGTGTATTCTCATTGTTTCCTTGAGTCGAGGTGAACTCAGGGGAACTGGAGAGGATAGGCCAGTTGGGGTGATTGGTAGTGAGGGGCGGTATTGGCTATATGTCCTGCATCCTGATTGGTGGCTGTGAGACATAAGGCAAGTTTTACATTATGGAGCTACCAGTACCACAAAAAATACATATAAATAGAAAGCCAAGAGTTAAATGAAATTGAGCTTAGTGCTCAGTTTCATAAGTAAAAATAAGTAATATATAATAAATAATATGATGTGTAGAGGCATTCATTAGGGTATGTAGATCTTTTAATGGGGTTAGTAGTGTTGCCTCTACTGTATAAAAAGTGAAAAAAAAAAAATATGCATAAAATACTTTAGACTTGTCAGTATCCTGTAGATATAGTTTACGTGTTTGATGACAACAATGACTGGGGAATGGCATTCCTCTCAACTTTCTTAATTGTTACTACATGTCACAAATACTTAAATAAATAAATAAACAGAAAAAACGTGATTTCTGATAAAGTATTGGGACTTACAGTCAATTATAAATCCAGGCTTTTGAATGCTATACTTCTTGCTCAGTAAAGGCATTTTTTAAAATGAGTTGCTTCCTTATCTGTTTAGGTAAATTAGGGTAACATTTAAAAGTGTGTGGACCTCCGTCTTCCCATTATCTTGACTTTGTCCCAGATTCTTGCACTAATTAATGAGTACTGGGGTGAGGCGGGGAATGGATGGGAAGCATTGATGCCGGGTAGTAGCTCCATGAGAGTGGGAGACCCTCAGAGTAGAACTGCATACCCCTCAGTTGTATCTGATTCAGGAACCTCCCTGATTTTGTCTAAGAGTTTTGTTGTGTCTCTCCTAATCTCTCCTATTATAGGAATTATGGGAGAAAGGGGGTGGTTGCACTTAATAAATAAATGCACTATGAATTAATGAATTATATGCTTGATTTATTTTAGAAAATTCTCATTCTCTTATTGCGTCAAATTCTCATGTTAATATTTATTCATTTAAATTTATTTATTGCATTTGTTTACCAGAATCTTCCATGCAAGATACTTTTTCAGCACAGGCCCAATAAGGAAAAACTCCATAGCATACATAAAACATTTAAAGTACATCATAGTTGAGGTAGCATGATAATTAAGCAAAAATATGTGTCAGTTATTATATTTAGTATAACTGTGTTAAAAAGCATGCTTGTTTGTCCCTGACTATTTCTGAATTTGCTCATGACTCTGAAGGTAAAAGGTTGACAGCTATGGCTATACTGGAAGTGAGTTCAGGTGAGTCAAATGACATGTGGTTGTGGAACTGCTGTTATGTGACAGAGATGAGCTCCTTGCGGATGTTTGAAGGTTTAGGATTTAGTCTATAAGCAGGGGTAGGAGTATGTTGTGCCCAGCCATACGGGGTTTGATTCCTTTAGCTTGCAATTACCTGTTGAATATCTGGAGGTTTTTATGGGTTCATAGGTAAGTATTAGGCTAGCTGCCATTGTAGTCCATTTTAATCATAGCCTATTTCCTTTTTTGTGTTTGAATTAATCCCATTCGGTAAGAGGTTTGCCTTACCCATCCCATGGTCGATGATTATATATTAATTGGATCATACCATAGGGGAATAAAGTATTCAGGAGCTGCCTCTTTCTATTGGTAGTGCAGGAGTCAGTCTTGAGGTACATTTTCTGTTCCCCATTCATACATCCAAGCTACACTTGAATATGGACAGAGATGAACTTTGTTTTAAGTGGATGGGGCATCTGTTTCAGAGTACTTGTCCCTCCGAACCTTTTTGTTGATGTTACAGAACAGGTTTATATCCCTAGGTTGAGCATTTTTGATGCCATTTGATTGATGATGTGTAGTAAATCCATCAGTACTGGATCAGAGAATTCCTTGTATGCCAAACACAGGTCACCTCTTAGCAGTCTGTAGGATACAGAGTATAGTGACAGTGCTTTGAATCAAAGGGACCATTATATTCAATGATTATTCTAATGAGGTCAGAGTAAAGGGGGACACTGACATCCCTAGATCTAGGCACAATCCCTTTGTTTACAAACTGTGCACTATAAATGGACTTTCTTACAACAACAGACAAATGTTGCTCAAAAGTTAGGTCACTGTCCACATAAGTTCCCAAATCCCAAACAACTCAGTCACCTCCTAGTGGCATGGTCATTTTATGGTCCCTTTTGTTACTATACCATACTTTGGAGCTTGGGGAATTTGGGGCAGTATCTAATAAAGGCATCTATGTGTACAAGTCTAGAGATTACATGACCCCACAAAGCTATACAGGGCCATTTCCCATACTGTAAAGAGAGCTTTCAAGCACAGTCACAGGATGAATTGTTTGTTGATATCAAAATAGTTTGCATGATCTTAGTAAAATAGACAAAATAGCAAGAAATTTAAGTAGTACTGAATTTCTTAAAAGGGGAATTCTTGCATAAGAAAGTTGGGGGTAGGAGGCAGTTGCACTTTGGGTGTACCCCCCCCCCCCCCATGCAGTGCACTGGTTGCAGTTTTTGCAAACAGTGCAGATTGTGTCTCAGATTTAGGCTGTAAGGTTTGGTACATAAGGAGCGTGGTTTGTGCATAGTGTTTAGGTTGGCTAGAGGTTGCCTCTCCCCTGGGAACAGGACCATGGAGTATAGTGCAGGGTGTGGACAAAGTGGGTGGGCTGGGATTGTAGCCTTGGTGTTTTATGAAACTTTTGGTAGACATGAGGCCATGTTGTGACAGCAACTGCTACTATGTATATGTTTTCCATTTTAGCATGGCAAGCATCCAGGATATGAGGTAGAGATGGTAGTAGATTATCACATAAGATATGGCCTTCTTTCAGGACATGTCAAGACAATTGCAGCCATCTGGAGAGGCCATTATTTAGGCACCAATAATAATAATAAGAAGAAGGAAGTAGAAGGATTCTATGCAGTGCCCACCTGTGGTGGCTGCTAACAGTTGTGGGAAGAGGGACTGAAAGAAGGATGCTGAGACCAGCTCTGTCTCTGTGTTGGATCCCTAGCTGGCTGCAGGTAATGCTCTTATTTTTAATGACGTGGCAGAGGCAGATGAGGATCAGTCCATTGATGAATATTTAGCGGGATTTTAGTAGGAAGGTAGAATTAGGCTTTAAGAGTTGCTGAGGACATTAGAACAGCTAAAAGGACAGCGAGGCATGTCTAGCCCCAGGGAGCCTAGAGGAAGGCCTGGGTAACCTAGGATTTGTTGTGAGAAGCTGTGCATTTTTTCCATTGCAGGAGGAAAATTTCTACCCTGGCAGATTGGGGGAGTTGGAACAAGACATATAATCTTTGGGTTTGTAGGGATTTCAAGCATTCCTGCCAGGGGGTTCCGGTTTGTAGATAAAGTCTAGGGTTGGGAAGGTACGTATTAACTTAAAGTCAATTAGATGGATAGAGGACATAGCCCCTGCTTTGATGGACAAGCAAGTAAGCCTGGTAGAGTTTTAGGTCCATTTCATGCTCCTCCCTTTCACAATTTTCAAAAGAGTAGTCCAGATAAAATCACTTTAGCTAGCAGATTTAGGAGACTATCTCTCTGATGCCCTCACTGAGGGATGAATAAAGATGCCCCTGTTGAAGTTTCAAGTAATTTATTCAGTTAAGTAGGTAGATGGGTGAATATTCTTGTTTAACACATTGCATTTAACAGGTCCCTTATTTAAAACCAGTTATAGACAAAGTACAGTTGTGTACACTTACCATAAATGTAGATGTTCAAGTGTATTCACTGTTGCAGTCATTACATTTGGGTAATGTGCTGGCAGGTTGCCATCAGTCGGCCTGATTAACAAAGTGTTGGGTCCTGCGTCAGTTGCTGTCCCTTCTTCTGTGATGTCAGGTCGTCAGGGGTATAAAACATGCAGCCGACGCCATTACATCAGTTTTTCTTGCTCCAGATATCAGGTGCCCCCCAAATGGAGAGCAAATTATATAAAAAATTAAAAACACAAAAATATACCTCCAAACAAAAGCAAATACACCAAAAAGGCTTTTAAGTATAGTAATAGAAAGTAGAAGTATAGTAAGAGGAAAAACAGGGGGTTGGAGGGAGGGTAACCAGGACTGCAACAGTGAATACACTCGAACATCTACATTTATGGTAAGTGTACACAACTGTACTATGTTCTTCATGATTCACTGTTGCAGTCATTACATTTGGGTAGATTCCCAAAGCTATGGTTGGGAGAATGAATTTATACAGCATTAGGACCGGCTATAAGGCCCTGCAAAACAGCAGTGACAAAGCCAGCTGTGGATTTAGAGAAAATTGTAAGTGATAAAGCTTGGTGAAAATATGAATTGAACTCCAGGTAGCAGCTTCTAGAATATCCCTGGTAGGAACACCTCTGAGAAAGGCTGTAGAAGTAGATGCAGCCCTGGTGGAATGAGATCTGACCCCTGGGGGATAGGTTTTCCATGGTGCTTATAGCAGAAATTAATACAATGGCTTATCCATTTAGAAATGGTTTGCTTTGAAATAGCCTTCCCCTCTGCCCCTGCAGCAAATGCTACCAGCAGTTGTTCAGATTTTCTTCAAGATTTAGTCCTGTCCAAGTGAAATCTAAGTTGTCTGTGTACATCCAATTAATGCAGGATCTACTCCCCCTTGTTCTGTGGATTGGGAAAGAAAGTTGGCAAATGAATGGTCTGATTAAGAGCCACACTGGATACCACCTTGGGCATGAAGGATGGATTAGTCCTGAGTGACACCCTGTCCGCATAAAAGATGATGAAAGGCTCCACTGCCATAAGGGCCTGTAATTCAGAAATCCTTCTAGCTGAAGTGATTGCTAAAAGAAAGGCTGTTTTCCAGGAAAGACATTTTAAGTCTGCGGTAGGAGCTGGCTCGAAAGGAGGTAGAGTGAATTTCTCATATACAAAGTTAAGGTCCCAGGCAGGGGTTGGAGCTCTCCTGGGTGGTCTCAAGTTTTTGGCCCCTCTGAGATACTGCTTTAGCAGAAGATGAGAGAAGAGGGGGTGGTTCTATGTTGTAATGAGCTGAAATGGCTGAGGCATGGATTTTTATGGAAGAAAAAGACAGGCCCTTGTGAAGCATCTCAGTTAAGTATTGCAAAATCTGAGGTAAATTGGGTGCTGCTGTGCTCATCCCTTGAGATTGATTCCAGGCACAGAATCTTTTCCATTTGTCAGCATAAGATTTTCTAGTACTAGGTCTTCTCGCCTCCAAAATGACATCCATCACAGGTTTGCTGAGGGATGCTAAGGGAGAATTTAAATGATTAGCCAAGCTGCAAGATTCAATGTTTGGAGCTGATGGTGCAGAATTTGGTTCTCCTGCTGAGACAGTAAGGAAGGTGTCTGAGGCAAGTGCCATGGAGAAATTTGTGACAGACTGCGCAGGGGTGGGTACCAGTGTTGGCGAGGCCAGTCAGGAGCAATCAAAATAATTTTTGGTTTGTCATGTCTGACTTTTAGTAGAACTTTGGAGAGCAGAGGCAGAGGGGGAAAGGCATAGACTGATAGGTTTTTCCAGCTGAAGGACAGAGCATCCACTTTCCAGGCTTTTTGGTGAGGAGTTCTTGTGCAAAATTTGTCCAACTGGTAGTTCTGGGGTGAGGCAAAAAGATCTATGTCTGGGCTTCCCCATTTGCATGTCAACATGATGAAAATCCGTGGTTCCAGTTTCCATTTGTGAGGGTCCATGAGATTTCTGCTTATTCGTCTGCCAGAATATTCAGCTTTCCTGGCAGGAATTGAGCTTGTAGTTGTACTTGGTATCTCAAGGCCGTGTTCCACAATGCCATGGCTAGTCTGCAGAGGGGGTAGGAATGTGTACCCCCCTGCTTGTTTATGTACCACATAACTGTGGTGCTGTCCTTCTTTATCATTAGTTGTCCTGGATTAAGGTAGCCCTTGAAGGCTGTCAGTGCATTCTGTACAGCTAGCATTTATTTTTGATTGATATGAAGGTGTATTTGATTTGGGCCCCATTTGCCCTGAATACACTTCCCTGCCAGATGAGCCCCCCATGTGTAGTCTGATGCATCTGTAGTTAGGGTTTGGGTGGCAGGGGGTGGTGTGAATGGCAGTCCCTTGTTTTGGTGACAGGCCTCTGCCCACCATAGGAACTCTAGGCGCAGGCAAGGTATGATAGAAATCATTGTTTCCAGGCTATGACAATGTTGATTCCATAGACTTTTTAAGTACTACTGAAGTTTTCTCATATGCAGTCTTGCATATGAAATTAGAAGAATACAGGAGGCCATGAACCCCAAGCCTTGCAGTATTTGTCTTGCAGATAGCAGGGTTTTTGTGGCTACCTGTTAGAAGTAAGTGACCAAATGAATTTGCTTTTGGGCTATGACAATGTTGATTCCATAGACTTTTTAAGTACTACTGAAGTTTTCTCATATGCAGTCTTGCATATGAAATTAGAAGAATACAGGAGGCCATGAACCCCAAGCCTTGCAGTATTTGTCTTGCAGATAGCAGGGTTTTTGTGGCTACCTGTTAGAAGTAAGTGACCAAATGAATTTGCTTTTCTGGCATAAGGAAAGCCATCTGGGCAGTTGTATTCAAGCTTGCACCCAGGAATATAATTTTTTTGAGAGGGTACCAGTTGTGATTTCTTTTTGTTTATGTTGCATCCTAGATAAGTTAGAGCCCTTTTTACAAATGCCAGATGTTCTAGAAGAATGGCCTGATTTTCTGTCTGAATTAGACAATCGTCCAGGTATGGATATATTTGAATATTTCTTTGCCTGCAAAATGCAATTACTAGAGCCAGGCACTTTGTAAATACCCTGGGCATAGTAGATAAGCCAAAGGGCAGTGCAGAGGACTGGTAATGCAAGTAGCCTGCTTTGAAGCGTAGGTATCTTCTGCAAGATTCCCTGATTGGGATATGCAGGTAAGCCTCTTTTAAATCTAGAGTTTCCAACCAGGCATCCTTGCCTAGCATAGGTAGTAACTGGAGAAGAGTCAGCATTTTGAATTTTGGAATGTCCAGAAAGGTGTTTAGAGTAGACAGGCCCAAGATTGGATGCCATGATTTATCTTTTCTGGGTACCAGGAAAAGTCTGGAATAGAAACCTTGTTCCTTTTCCTCTTCTGGAACTAGTTGAATTGCCCCATGTTTAAGAGGAAAAGTACTTGTTTCTGAGCATCTGCCCAGTGATTTGGAGGCAGGTCTGGCCACCCATTTGGAAATGGCAACGTGTGGAAATGAAATCTGTATCCCTGGGACACTATATTTAAAACCCATTTGTCCTAGGTTATAAGTTGCCAGTTTTTTGCATGAAGAGCCAGTTCCCCCCCAAAGGGGTGGTTAAGAGGTAAGTGCTTGGTAATTTTAAAGGAAAGTTATTGAGACCGTTTACCATAGGGTGGTGTCTTGTTATTTCCAGATTTGGAAGCGGAGGCACCCCATTGCTTAGTTCTGAAAGTCCCTTGGGATTGAAACCTGGTGTTTTTGGAATGTCTGGATTTGGCTTGAGTGGGTCTGGTAGGAACTGGAAAGGACCAGTTCTTAGTAGGTAAGTGCCAACTAAATCTTGGAGGTTGTACTTGTAAGAAATCTTTCACAGTTTGCATAGATTTAGCTTTATCTTCCATCATTTTTAGAACTTCTACAGCCTTATTGCCAAACAGATGGTCCTGCTGCAAAGGAGCATCCACCAGTTTTGCTTTAACATGATCAGGCAGCGATTGCTTCTTAAGCCAAGCATGCCTTCTAAGCACAGACCCAGTAACAGGAGCCCTGCAAGAGGCCTCCAAAGAATCAAAACCACATTGCAAAGTATGTTTTCCAACTTGTTCAGCTGAATGCAATAAATCCTGTAAATCCTTATTTTCTACACAGTCAGAAATCAACATAATTTTCTGTTTAAGCAGTCCCATGATATGCTATTGATATTTTAGCAAATGGAATTGACAGTTTAAAACCCTGATTGCCAAGGTTGCAGAAGTATAAACCTTTTTACCCCATCTGTCCAGTGCCCTGGAGTCTCTATCAGAAGGGATACGAATTTTAGCAGAAGAAGCTTTAATGCCCTTGGGCCCCTCAGAAATGGTTTCAGGGTCTGCAATAGGATTTTTAAAAAGTAATTTGTGGGACTCAGGAACCCTGTAGTATCTGTCTGGTTTACAAGGGGCTAGAGGAAGGGAAGCAGGGGCCATACTGGATTCCGAAAACACATCATCAACAATGTCTAGTACAGGAGATATAGCCAAAGACCTATGCTGAGGAAGAAGAAGAAATCCCTAAGCCTCTTTTTGGATTCAGAAAAATCCTGACTTTCCCAGTGGAAACGCTCCCTTAAGGTATGTAAAGTTTCCCCAAAAGACAAATCCTCAGGGGGAGAAGCAGAAGGAATGGAATCCTCTGCATCAGAGTCCTCATAGGTAGGTATGGACAAATCCAGTTCATTAGAAGAGTCAGAAGAAACAGAGTCCTGTTCAGAAGATTCATAGTCAAGTTCAGGCCTAGGCCTCATAGAAAGGGGGGTTGACTACCTCTGATTAGAGTAATTAAATCTTAAGCCATTTTGATCATTTTTTTTAGGCATAGGGGCCTGAACATGTGGCCTGGGCATCTGTTTGTTAGACACAGATCGGGATTTAGGCTTTAATATTGAATGTGGAGTCAGTTTAATATGCAAGTCTGTAGGCCTGAATACACCCTCAGCAGCCGGTGCCTGCACAGCGGCTCTGGACCCATCCAAGGTAGAGACATCCATGAGTTCCATAGGTGAAGCATCTCGCGGCATACCGGACTCCAAATGGGTCTCAGTAGAGGCCAGCGAATCAGAAATAGTGGATATCAGGGGCTACGAAAGCGCCTCACTGAATACCGGTGAGCTGGTGACTGGCTTAAGAGAAGCGTCGTCAGCAGTTTTGGACCTCAACAGCCTGCCTCTGTCTTTTTCTTTGCGTTTTTTCAGTTTTCCGGTAGTCGGTTGGCTAACCAACGTCATTTCTGGATAATTAAACCGAGAATCAAAATATTTAGAAGCAAAAATGTACCGACGATGGATAGTGCACTGATTAAATAAAGCACAAAACCGACAGCAAGCTACGTCGTGATCAGGGCCTAAGCAAGAAATACAGTACAAATGAAAATCCTTATGAGGCATTTGCTTCCCACAAGTAATACAATTATTAACTTTTACTGACATCGGTAAGGAGCAAGAAAAAGTTTCCCCAATGGGGTACTTAGCTTTTAGCTGAAGACTTCGGTTCTGAAACTCGAAAACAAAAATTTCAGGAGTTGGATGACCGGCACTTGTGAACTGCTTCTGCTTTGGGCACTGCGCGGCAAGAAAGACTGATGTAATGGCGTCAGCTGCATGTTTTATACCCCTGACTAAATGAGTCATGGAAGAAGGGACAACAACCAACACAGGACCCAAGACTTTGTTAATCAGGCTGACTGAGAGCAACCTGCCAGCAGAAAGACCCATGGGGGGTTATTAGCTCAGCAACCACTGGAACCTCATTCTTAGTTAAAAAAAAAAAAAAAAATGTAACAAACAAAACATTACAATACACCTTGAGCTACCACTTTAGAATTATATTCAAGAAAAAATGTTTTGCCTGAACTTCATCAGGTCCATTTAAAATAGTGGTTTGTATATTTGTTTACAGTCTGATCATTGGAAATGCCTGTTTTTTTAGTTTATCCCCAGATGTTATTAACCTGTTTTGTATCACATGTAATATGACAGACTGTGTCCACCCTTAAAGGGCTAATACTGAAATACATTTTGAAAGACTAGTTTCTCTTGTTTGGCAAAAAGAATTACAGTGCGTGCTTATATAGGCTCATATACTTGACAAATGTAGCCAGTCTCCATTCTTCTTCCTGATGAAGACAGATCTTTTTATATGCAAGGGACGTAGCCACTTAGAACCACACAGGTTTGCAGTGCCGTGGCCTAATGGCTGGCAAACTAAGAGGAGGAAGGATGTTACATTCCTGCAATTAGTGCTGAGCAGCCACAGTGGTGTGGCAAAGGAAGCTGTTTAACAAGAAGGTTGATTTTCACTGCTATAGTGTAGCAGTGGTACAGCTACTGTTGAGGAAATTGGCCATGTTGGAGTTTGTGCTGGTTTTATTGTGAAAGCTACTGCTGAATTGTCTTAGGATTAATTTGTTCTTGCCTGCATAGCATATAGTAGGTTGGCTGAATGTGTTAGCTGATAGTTTTTAGCTTTGACGTTTTCAAGTTTTGGTTCTAGAGGAAGACTATAGTCTAGCTGCAGTACCAGAGAAGTTGTGGACAACTGGCCATTTGTTAGAGTGTTGGTTAGTGCAGCAGTCATGGTTAATGGTGAAAAGATGAGCCTATATCTCAGATATAGCACCCTTTGAATCCTTTGTGGAGAACTTGTCTATGCAGAATAGAGCTTTGTCAGTCAGGTAAGTGATGAGGTATGCGGTATAGAGGTGGGAATTATCTGGGGCTGAGGGGACAGTAAGGATACATTTATTAGCTTCATGTGCTGCATCTAATAGTTTTCAGGCTCATGGGATGTTGTTACAGAGCATTTGTGGATTTTGAAGATATATATTAGGAAATACTGAGAGGTCTGGTGGCTGACAGGTCGATTTTGTTAGGTAGGTAGCTGTTTCTGTTGTCATTAAGGGTACTGTATGATGTTTTAGATCATTATAATTTACATATGTTGTTTTATGTTGTCCATTTTATGTATGTGGGAGTTTTATGTGTTAGTAAGTTGCTATAAGTTGCTAGATAATCTCTGGCTAATGTGTGTATTACAGAGTCAGAAAGGTTGGTTTGGTTATGTAGATCTAAAATGGATCATATTAGACTGGAGCAACATGTGGCTCTGAAGAACAATAGTAAGGTTATGTTATGCACAGTGGTCTGCGATTTAGCTTAGAAGACTGTAGTACCAGGTAAATGGGGTAATTTGGTCTTTCAGTGGCACGGTTGGAGATCATGTTTGTCTAGGCAGTTTTATATTATCATGAAGTGGGAATTAGGGCATTAAGGAGTACTGAGGAATGAGGAAGAGGTATTCTGGATGCTATTTTTGAATAGGCAGGGTATTTAACTTAGCACTGGAAGGAAAATTGATTGAGTTGATAAAGACCGAGTGTAGGAGGTCATCTAACGATTTTCTGTCTTACATTAGAGAGGTAACAGGACAAAATTGTGACAGTGAGAGCTTTTATAGTTATTATCATTTTTTGTCTTGCTGACCACAAGAGTGTATTGATTTTAGGGTACTACCTTATATTTTGGGCAGTAAAGTGAATGGTAATGAGACCTGGAGTATCTGTAATGGGTCTTGATCCTTTACAGTGGGATATGAATTGGCAAGGGTGCAGAAGTACACACTTGAATCAACTGGTACCAAAGGTGGAAGAGGTTATTGCAGCAGTTAGGATCTTAGACATTATTGTAATCCATTTGGGAGTAATAAATTGGGGATGTTATCCAGGTGGAGATTACTATTTTGTATTGTGTGAGAAATAGTGTTATTGAAAAAAAGATTTCTAGGTGTTATTGGAGTCTAGTCATCTATTATTCCAGTGTTGATATGGAGAGGGGTAGTCCCTGTTAAGGCATTTCATGGTTTCATAGTTTCATAGTAGTGTACTAGGCTATCTGCCCGGGGGCATTTGTAAGCCTAGCCAACAGTGATGTGGCTTCCGCCACCCCGTATTATATAGTTGCGCCTCTCTAGTAGTGACACATGTGGGACCCCATTATTTAGTAAACTATACCTCTGTCTAGTAGTGACACTGAGGTGACTCCCGGGGTAAACTTGCGATCTCCCATCCATGCATCGAGATTTTTCTTGAACAGTGCCAATGAAGGGCTCTGTCTCACATGAACTGGGATTTTGTTCCAGAGTATGGGTAACCTCTGTGTTATGAATCTATCCCTCCAGCATGTCCTATTCATATTTGTGCAGAGGTTGAAATCTTTAGCTCGCGTGGTTCTGGTGGATTTGGATTTTTGAGATGGAGCATGTCCATCAGTTCTTGGTTGGACATGGCCCTATATGTTAGGCACAAATCACCTCTGAGCAGGCGGTATGCTTCTGAATAGAGCTGGAGTTTCTTTAATCTAGCTGGATAAGGCACATGTTTGAGACCTATGATCCTCTTGGTGAGGTACTTCTGGGGTCTTTCCAGTTGTTGCATGTGCCGGGTGAGATACATCCCAAATGGAGCATTATATTCAATCATGGGCCTGACAAGGGAGGAATATAGAGGTACAATGACCTCCTTTGATCTGGATGAGAATCCCTTCATGATGAGATGGGCAAGGTAGAATGTCTTTCTGACCACTTTGGCAACATGGTTGTCAAAGGAGAGGTCACTATCGACTTGAGTCCCCAGGTCTCTGATTACTTCTTCCGTATTCAGTGGGTTATTGTCTACGTGATAATTTGTGGGTACTTTGTTTTTCCCAAAGGGGATGACTATACATTTTTTGGCGTTAAGTTTGAGGCCATGATTCCGGCACCAGTTGTCCATTTCAGTGAGAATTGAAGTAGGCTTATAAAGTATAGCATTATAAAAGATGAGTTGTCATTAGGTTTTTGTATTTTGGACTATTGGGATTTTGTGTATAAGGAATCTGTGTGTTTTTTTTTTTTTTTTGAAATGATGGAGTTCATTTAAGTCTGATTGGTTTGAATCTATTTAATGTTAATTTGTCCTAGTAGAAAAGGAATTTATTGTGCTTTAGTGTTAGGAATTCATAGGTTTTCATCAGGGAATAGTGGGATAAAGTTGGTAATTATAATCAAAAATGAAGGAAGGAAAAGGCTGTCATTTTTAGGAGGCCAGGTGGGTAGAATTTAGGGATCGTGAGTATATTATGTTGTTTATGCTTTGGTGTCTTAATATGTTTAGTTGTTTGTATGATGTTAATGTGTGCTAGTTGTCAATGCTTGGAACAAATAATTGACGTTTAATAAAATCTGGTCGCATGGCTTTGAGTTATGTTTATTTATTTTTGGGAGGGGATACACAGAAAAATAGTTTGCTGGTGCAGGCATAATTGTTTATGGATGCTTGCCTGAATGTGGGGGTGGGGTGAGAAGGTTAAATTCTCTGGGTGGGCAGAATGGTGGAGGTCTAGCTAGATGAAATATAAGGTCAGGCAGGAAGTCAGGTAGTAAAGAAAGAGTTTGTACTTAAGTGTTGGGTGAAGGAAGTACTGGTCTCTTTGTCACAGAGTTTTGAGCTCACCCACACACCATCTGAGTTTGATTCAGTGTGGCTGGTTGCTCTTTGTGTGGTTTGTGATCAGACTGGGGGAGTAATAGGGGGCTGGTCATTCTTTAGGAAGGAGAAACTCCTTTTCAGCATTCTTTGTTCTGGAATGACTGGCCTAAAGTTTCAGTGCTACTGGTAGATTGTACTGCTGTCTGACGAGGAAATTGCTGTTAAGGTGGCTGATTTCCTAATAAACCATGTGGCCCCATCACAGCAAATGTAATTTCATAAATGTATTTCTATATTTATTAAGAAACCATTTACATTTTAAGTGCATTTACTGTAGGCAATTTTCTGTTACACAGAGTTCATCCTATAGTGATTTAACTGGATTTTTATTGAACATTGAGTACTTCTCTTATTTCTTTTTCAGCAGGAGGCTCACTGGAGACATTTCTAAAGCATACATGCATGCAGCAAGGTTATTGCTAATACAGTTAGACTCAGCTCCAACCACCCACCATTTATTTTAGGCAAACTTTCTACCGCCTCTGTCCTTGTATTTTAAGTTAGTGTTGGACAGCCTGTCCTTTCTGCTCATATTTTAGCCTACACAGTGTCTAGTCTGAAGACCAGTGCTTCAGTGCATAGTTTGTAACCAATAGCCTTAGAGTCTGTAAACCCTTTTCACTGACATCCTGTTGGTCAGCTTTTACTCTCTAATTCCTAACAGATTCTGACATTTACTCTTCCTCAAACTATTTCTTTCTCTTATATTTCTTTCTCTTCTTCTAGATGTGCTACTCCCATTATTTATATCCGCCGGTCTTTCTTTAGTAGAACTGCATGCCATCAAGGAAGTCACGCTTTATCTCCCTTCCATAAGTTGATTTCTCCTTGTCACAGGCACCTACTAAATTACTTTCATCTCTGAGACAGTATTTGTTCCCAGTCACCACTGACTCAGTACACTCATCCTCCTCTTAATGTTAGAAAAACTATGTTTTTTTATTTTATTTTTCGGTAGAAATGATATAGCAAGTACATAGATATATAACTTATGGAACATTGAAGTTGCAGTGGGAATATATGTCTGAAGGCTATATATTTATGCAGATTATTTATATTTTGGCAGCCCAAAACAAAGAACTTTCTGTGTTATTATCACTCCATTGTATTAGGCTAAAGTAGATCCATTGGTACTCCTTCCTTCTCACTGGACCCCATTGATTGCTTTTAGCAGTCTGCTGTATCCCATGCTTAGGTTTATTTCTTTGCTACAGGCACTTGTGAAATCACTTTCAACTCTGTGCCAGTATTTTGTTTATCCTAAGCTGCTGTCCTACATTTTGGGGTTCATTTTTCTCTTTGTTGGCCAGAGAAGGTTATCCTTGCCTATGGACTTAGCAATTCAAAGTCCATAGAAACCTTCTTAACATCAGACAATCAGTTAAACAGTCAAGTGCAGATTTTAAAGTTGTATATCACTATTAGTCAAGATAAACTGATATTGGGCTATCAAAGGGCTAATTAATTTAAATTACAAATAAAATAGTGAACGTTATGTGGTATTAGCTGAATGGAAGCACAATCTTTTGCTAGAAGGCCATGTCACTGACTGTTGTCACTTTACCTTCCTGCTCTGACTAGCCTGCTCCATTCACCCACACTATGCTCAGGCTCACTTTGCTTCCCATCTACCCCACTTAGCTTAAAATTATACATTCAAAGCCACACACCCAGCTAGGTAACTAATCAATTAAGTGAAACATCTAAATAGCATATAACCAAACTCTCTCCTCCACTATCAATTAATCTTTCACTATATCCTCATTCTCATTCAATCATGGCCTTTCTATACCTACCAATCTTGTTAACTCTTTCTTTCCCAGCCCCCCCCCCCCCCGACCTGCCTTCCAAGCCACATTAATAAAAAACATATTCTCCTACTCAGTCTGTCAACACAAACAGGGTTCTAACACAACCCCATATAAATCAATCATCCTACCCCACTTCATTCATTCATTGCTTCAAACCTAAGATTCTGCTTTTCAAACTTTAAAACAAAAATACAGTTCTAAAAAAAAAAAAAACCTCTATAACCCACACCCTCTCAACTTGAACCCAGTATCCTATTAACTTTAGATGGTGACATACATCGCAATCCAGGACCATCCACTGCCAACTCCACCACTAAGTCAAAACCAAATATACCTCTCTCAGCTCCTAAAACATCCATGTTGCAAATTTTTCACTTGAACGTCCAAAACATTTGCAATAAAATAACTAAGCTGCATGCATGGATAGCCCAACACTCTCCTGACAGAAACTTAGCTAAAGCCCCATAATAAAGTTGAAGAATTACTACCACCCAGTTACAACATACTAAGTGTAGATAGGCAAAACAAAAAAAAAGCAGGAGGCGTAGCCATCTTACATAAAAATTATCTGCAACTTATTCTTTCTCCTTATCCATCCCAGCCTTTAATAATGCACACATTATCAGTGCTCTACTGAAACTAAACCCTCACAAAACCCTATCCATAATAGGAATTTACATCCTTCCTGGGAATAACTTCAGCACCAATGAAGAATTTCTATCACGGGTAACCTCTATTATCCCACAAGAAAAAAAATTATTTTAAGATGTTACAATATTGACTGACTGTCTGTAAATTGTGATTATCCCCAAAATGCCATCAGTCTCTGTGGCCTCACCTAACTAATTACCTCTCCCACTCACAACATAAACACCACCAACAACGGTTCTATACTTTTTTTGGATATCCAATTTCTCCCATAAGAACACATTATATTATAACACTTTATCTAATGCTGTAAGTGACCCCTTCCTACCATTGCATCAGAGCTCAAAACCACAGTGCCAAATTGCACCACCTTAATGATGTGCACATTCTCTCCCACTTCCAAAAGGAAACATTTGGAACTGGCAACATCTAAAGGATCTCCTCTTAGATGATATTGTTTGAGAATTCCCCAAAATATTCCTTAACATTCTAAATAGTATAGCACCCCCAGAACAAAATGTGTAAAAGCCATACCAAGCTTTTGGCTAACCAGAACTACAAAACATCTAATGCAAATCAAAGACAAGGTCAGGATTTCCTGGATCTAAAATAAAATATTTTGCCAACTCAGAAATCAAACTAAAAACCAAATCAAACTAGATAAAAAAACTACATTAATCTAGAGCCAAAAAACCTTCAAAACTCAAAAAACCATTTTGGTCCTCTCCTAGCAAAATCCTCAGTATGGGCCATATCACCTAAACCAAACCCGCAGTGCCCAAGACCACCAAAAAAACAGCCCCTCTCGAATACACACTTCATAAAGTTAGTCACATCCCTAATCAAACAGCACACCTCTCCCACTAACGTCTCTCAACCAGAAATACCCCTGACTCTGCCCCCCATCTCATTGCAACCAATTCTCACCTCAACCATTATAAAACCTCTTTAAATCTAAAACCCGACACATTAACACATGACAACCTCCACACTGAATATATACAAATGTCTGCTGAGGCTATAATCTATCCCATTTCCATACTCATAAACCAGTCTGTCACAGAAGTATATGTTCCAACTCTATGGAAAGGGAGTATATCCTACTACTACATAAAAGAGGAAATAACACTGAACTTAGTAACTACCGCTGTATTGTTGTCCTGCCCCCTTATTTAAAATTCTTGAAAAATGCATTCAATCCCAAGTGCCCCAACACCTTGCTAAAAATAACCTCCTCTCCCAAAACCCAACATGGCGTCTGCCCTATCATAGCATTAATACTGCCCTCCTACATTTCACTAATATTGTAAATACCCATAGAAGTGAAGGAAGCCCTCTTTCTAGACATTTCCAAAGACTTCGGCACAGTCTTACACACCATACTGCTACAAAATGTCTCATATCTAAGATTTAATGAATCCTCTACCACATGTTTTTAATAGCAATCCTGCTGGCAAATCACTGATCATAAAATGACACAAAATATTCTCTTCTTTTCTCTGAAGTCTCCACAGATGTCCCTCAAGGATCCATTCTTCATGTCATGCTTTTCATAATCTTCAGTTATAACCTACCGGATGCCTTCAAATCAGCCACAATAATTCAGCTCAATGAAGCCACTACTCTCTTATGTAGGGCCCAATACTTTAACAACCTGCAACAAATCAGTCAAGAATCCTTCACGTTCATTGATGCCTGGCTAACAGACTCACAATGTTTTCTTAACCCCCCCCCCAAACAAAAAAAGCAAACGTATTTTATTCTCTTTATTTAAAGACACTTCTCAGCCCAGAAATCCTCCTTTTACATTCTGAAATTCAAATCATCCCATATACTAAGCTGCTTAGTATCTAGACTACCAATAACTTAAAATTCAACTACCACAACCAACATACAGTAAAGAAAATGCATCACAAATTAGGTTCCCTACATAAAGTCAAACAAATTCCTCACTGACTGAACCAAAAACACTATGTCTGTCAGCTCTCAAAGCTATCACAAAGTAACAATGTTTGCAGGAAATCACACAAAAAAATATCACCACTGTGTAGTACTGAAAGAACTAAACTGGCTCAAAATTCTGCACTTTCTATCTTACTCTCAACTTGAGACTACTCATAACCTCATCTATAAATCTCCAGACTATTCATTTGTGTCAACTCTAATTAAGCTATACAAACCAAGTGGACCATTTTGCTCACTCAAATGCTGCTTCGCCATGTCACTAAGTCCACAATACAGCTGGTGGCAGTCTATTCTCAGACTATGTCACCAAAGTAATGGCACACCATACCTATTTCTCTAAAAACAGAACATCTCAAACACGTTATATAGAACCTAAAATCATACCTACAGAATCTCTGGCTGTACCGCTGCACTAACCATGGATAATTACCACAGAGTAAATTGTAATTCAACACTTCTTCCTACCCTTCAATTACTTTCATCTCATCACTTTCACATGGCCTATCTTCTCCATACTCTCAGCCACTCACCGTAACTGACCACTACTTCCTCCCCACTCTCCAACTCACTTCAACTATATAATCTTATACCCTCCATCTCCTTCTCCTTCACACTTTCAATCACTTCTAATCTTTCTCCTTCTTCAATCTGTCTTAAGTCTACTACATCAGATGCTGACTAGCAAAAACGAAAACAAAAACTAAAGTGTAAAAGATGCTGCTTTTGTATAATGTCTATTTTAAGTCTTTATTATGAAACTGCTTAATGAAGTTTACAATGTTACTGGCCCACTGAAACTTACGTGTCTGTATATTGAATTATGCTTGTAATGTTCCTTTGCTGAAAACAATAGTCTGTTTCTGTGTTTTATTGTACTATATGCAGAATGCAGTATGCTATTGAATACGTTTTTTATATAATGTATATACTTAAAATGTATTTATTTACTAGATTACGTATACACTTGGGAAATGCTGTTTCTAAAAACAATGTACTTTAGCATGTATCATTTGGAGATTTTTCCCTGCACATTCACTGAAAAAGGGACTCTGTGCCAAGTTGAACTTTCACAGTCAACAAGTGCAACAAATAAATAAATAAGTTGGAATGAATACAATGAGTGCTATTCTAAATGCTGCTTTGGATATTGTATTATCCTCAGGTGAGCATTCTGCAGTACTGCACAGAATGAGTCCATCATGTTATTTGTGGTTTGGTGCAGTCTGTAAGACTTGTGTATATGTTTTGTTGCTAAGGTTTGGAAAAGTGTAATTAATGATGACTAATAAAAACTGGTTGCATGGCTATCAGTTGTGTTTATTTGTGTTAGAGCATGGATACATGGACAAACGTCATCCCTGGAGACTTTTTTGTGGTATGTGAGTAAATCTGAATGAAAATATCTTGGTTTCACAGACACAGGACAGACTCTGCATATAAGGGACTATGCCAAGCCATGGCTCAACTCATGTACCCACCCATGCTTAAAAATACCCATTTTCATATTTATTCTAACTCAAGCTACAAGAAATTAACTTGTCCTTATGCTGTTTTCATCATGAAAACAACTGGAAAGAATCATGTTTGATCAATTCTAGTTGCAATCGATTGAAAACAGACTACTATCCCTACTACAGGAAAGCTTTCAAAATGCAAACTGCTTTTGCAGGCCTTAGTACAGATCACATTTGACAAATACCTGAAGAGTGACAGCAGAATTGCAAGATGCTGTTTTTCTGAGCCTTGACAGAGGCATTTATCTTTGCAGATCATGCCTTC